>NW_017098250.1:0-1342 GCF_001412225.1 Nicrophorus vespilloides
TGTATTTAATTGTTAATTTGCAATGATTTTTGAATGTAATAAAAATAAGCAGAATTTGTATTGAATTAATAACAAATAATAAGATTTGTTTTCAAATATTAAAATATAACGTTTTTTTGTGAGATTGGCTGAAATAACTACTCTTATTGAATGACGAATGAGTGAAAATCTGAGGAAATATTACGGGAATAACAGAAAGTAATTTGAAAGCAGAAATTAGATTAAATCAATAATAAACAGAAAGTTATTGTTTCAAAAAAAAGTTACGTATTTATTGTTAGCTTGATTAAAATAATAACTCTTATTGAATTAGAGGAAATATTTTAAGAATAATAGAAAATAATAGGAAAGAAGAAATTGAATTCAATCAATAATAAACAGAAAGTTGTTGTTTTAAAATAGGGTTCTGAGCGTTTTGTTCCATACATCGAACTTCTTCTTAAGACCTAACGTTAACATTTTCGATGATTGGTATACCACAGCGTGTCTTATCTTCGACGTCCATATTACTGGAACGGAAGCGTTGGAATTAACGCTTTGCTGTTGCATTGGATACTGTACATTCGATACATAAACAACAAAATTTTTACACTAAATTATAAATGCATGAGTACAGTAGAACTTCGCATAACAATCATTTCGCTTAACGATCAAAATGAATTGTACGAAAATGACTCGTTTAACGAGGGATGTTTTGCATAACGAGTGACGATGAGAAGGGAAGTCCAGGATTGTACGCCTACCATATCATTTTCAAAAATTGTGTACACTTGAATCTTCGATTTTCTTTGTCATCTTTGTTTAAAGCGGACTATACTTTGCAATTATAATTTGTGTTTGCTGTAAATGCAAAACACAAATGTATTGTGTCCAACCATTATTATAATAAATAAACATATAATGTACACTTTTTTATATAAACAAATATTAAAAGTATAAAGAGACCTCCACGTCCCCAAATTGATATAAACAAATATAAACTTACTTCACCGTGTGTGAATTGGAAAACAGTTCTTAGTGTTAGTAAAATCGAGACCAAATTATACTTCTTTTTCTCCGGCATGGAACAGATTAACGGAATTTACATTGGTTTATATGGGAAAACGTGTTTCATTATACGAGTAAAAATCCGGAAATTTTGGAACGGATTTCAATTTATCAATTTATATTTTATTACTTATATTTTTTTTTAATTATTTAAATAATAATCTCAAAATAAAACCATAGTTTTCTTAAGTCTTTTTTATTAATATTTACTATCAAATTAAAATAATATAAAAAAAATCTTAATATAGTAAATATTTATAATCTGGAGCAATTCAAAAGTATGATAGAATTATAT
>NW_017098251.1:0-3454 GCF_001412225.1 Nicrophorus vespilloides
AAACAATGATAAAGTGTGGTAAGATAAGAATATTTTTAAATTTTTTAAATTCCCCCGACTTACGAACAAAATCGACATACGAACAACCCTTTGGAATGGAACTACTTCATAAGATAGAGATACCTGTTCTTTATTTTGCTAGTTCTAATTGAGTTCTAGTTGTTCAAAATAGTAAGAATTCAAGAATGAATCATAGGTGAATTCTTGTAGCGCCATATTTTGTTTTATTTCAGAACTAATCGATAATTTCTTAGCATCTGTTTTTAATATAATGTAATCTAAGAAAAATATCTTAAGGAATTACTATTAATAACGTTTTTAGCAGCAGCAGAACACATAAATTTATACTCCTAAACTTTTGTCTTCAGTTTTTACTTAACTTTACATTTTCGTGATTAAATCACTCGAAATTTAGAAAAAAATGATAATTTAATTAATTTATAAATGAAATTATCAGAGTTTAGATCAAATTAGTTTAATTTAAGTTTCCTATCATTAAGTCGTGGTTAAATTACTCAAAATTTTACATGATTGAGACACACAAATTTGGAAAATTCATATATTTTAGTATTTCTAGTAAGTATTTTTTTTGATCTATTTTTTCAAATTTATGCAGTCAGTAAAAACAATGATAAAGTGTGGTAAGATAAGAATATTTTTAAATTTTTAAAATTCCCCCGACTTACGAACAAAATCGTTTTACGAACAACCGTTTGGAATGGAACTACTTCGTAAGAGAGAGATACCTGTACCTTATTTTATTACTTCTAATTGACTTCTAGTTGTTTAAAAATAGTAAGAATGAGACATAGGTGAATACTTGTGGCGCCATCTTTTGTTTTATTTCAGAACTAAACGATAATTTCTTAGCATCTGTAAATATATTATTTTTACAAATAATTCAAGGTTAATTGAAGTATTAAAACATAATCTATATGAAGATATGTTATTAATATAATTTTATCTAAGAAAAATATCTTAAGGAATTACTATAAATAAAGTTTGATATTTATTGGAAAAATATGTGAAAACACTTTCTAAACATTAATCTTCAGCTTTCTGCCATCCTCTCGATTAGATTGAAGCAATCTTCTGCTTAAACTGAGGAAAAGCTAATAATGTTGATTGATACACCACTGACGTTTAAATTATTCTGTTCTTTATACATACGCACAGATGACATCGGATATATTGCCGGCACCGTAGATATTTATGCTCCCATTTCAGACGGAGATTCTCAACATACTTTTATTACAACTACTTTTTTTTTTTTGAAATTTATTTCCTACATTATTATCATCATCATGAACTCTGCGCGACGGCAACACCTTCGTTGTATCATATTACTTTTTATTTTTCCACTTCGAACGTAACGAGTTCGATGCAGCTGCATGAAATAGCGAGCCGAAAGTATCGACCTGACCAAGGATCTTACTTAATTAGTTCTGGCTTTACGACGTCTCTGCTTCAGAGCCAGATGCGGTGGGCAGCAATTTCTCTACTCGAAGATGTCTTAAAGTGAAATTGTTTGCTTCATATACACTCCTCAGTTTCCACTTCAAATATCAAGTTTCTTTTATTATACATTTTTTTATATTATTAAAAAAAAATAACTAAAAAAAATTAAGAAAAACAAAGAATATATTCTACTTTAAACCTAGATTTTCACTTTATCATTAAAATTACATTTAAATTTATTAAAAAATATTAAAATTCTACGTTTTACTTTTACATTTCAGGCATATTTGAAATGGTGGCCCGCGGGCCACATGTGGCCCACAAAGATTTGTCCCATCCGATTCATCAGTTTCTAAGATTAGTTTCATTTTCTGCCTTCGTTTTTGACATATTTGATGTAGAAAGTAGTGAATTGAAATAAACATTATTGGATTTAATAGAAAATGTGAATATTTCGTGATCATATCATTCAAATGTATGTTTTTTGTTTAGTGTATAGACAACGAAATTTCCATTGGCGGGGAATAATTGAAACCATTGGGCCCGGGCGCATCCATCGTAAATTTCAATATCCATTATACGTGTTGCTTTGTTCAATCTTCGATTCCAACTATTCCATTCCACCTATTTCCTGCTACTAATAGCAAAACATCAGAAACCAACCCTCACGAACATTATGCAAATTGGTACACGAAGATCGTATAAACCCAACAGATAAAACGATATAATTATAATTTACTTACTAGTTTATATGTAAATTAAAATCTATCTACTAATTTTATTATTTACATCATATCCTATAAATAAGCTTGATTTTTATACAAGCATTTCCATATTTTATATTCATTTACTAAGAAAGAAATTTCAAAAATATAAAGAAATTATAACAATTTAAAACCGGACTATGCGAGGTATTTCTACATAAGAAATACTTATATAACATTCTTTTATAGCAATACCTCGCATAGTCCGGTTTTCATGAGTCAGGAATCTCTATAATCCGATTTTATAATTTCTAAACAAACACATTTTTAATTCATCAAAATAAATTATTTTCCTTAGATTTTGAACTTCAAGATTTGTTTTCAGCAATTTTTTGAAAATCAAATTTTGCTATGATTCATTTTCAATTCTACTTATTAATAAATCTAAATCGTGGTTGTACTTTTCAACAGTGGTTTAATAATTCATATCGATTATTCGTACTTTTTTTTTTATTATATTTAGTTTTGGTGTTCGAATTTCCAATTTTGTCCGCATGTTTGTAGTAACATGGAATAGGCAGGAATAAAAAAAAATGCTGCAGAATCGTCGCAGTCAGCAGCGTTTTTCGCTGTGTAAATTTCCATGTACGAACACTGATTTTTAATGATGATGATGTTTTTTTTTTCGCAGTGATTTATTCGAACAACACATACACACAGAAAATATCTGAATTATTTAACGGTTGTCCAAACTACCGGCAGCCGCCTTCTGCAGTGCCGGACTTCGCTCACGTGCCCCACGCACGTACACGCTACTATACCTGATTTATGATCGGAATATTGACACGACGCCTGAAAATATATAAGTTTTAATTGCAATAACTGGTGATGAATGGGGCACAGTTTAATACGAATATTAATTACATTGAACCCCATAAATTTGCTCTCACTTCCAAGCGAACATCAGAAGTAAAGGGTGTGTGAGTGGAAGAGAGAAAGAGAGAGAGAGAGAGAGGAATGAAACAAAAAACAAACAAAAAATATGTGTTTCGGTTTAATCAAACGTTATTTACTGCCTGCGGAAAGTTTGCATGCCTGTCAATGCCAATACAAATAAAGTATAGTAGAACTTTAATATTCGAAACATAAATCTTTGAAAATTTTAACCATAGATTTGGGCGGAGAAATGTCTGTAACATTTCTATATTTTTTTTTTAATTAAACTCTTGCACAAATTATTGATTTTATTTTAGATTTTTTTTAGGAAGAAATTACAAAAATAAATATTAGTG